>NC_044564.1:117610941-117633379 GCF_007565055.1 Rhinopithecus roxellana
AGGATTATAGCTAGTATATCTTTATCTATATTTTACACTGTTTCGAGATATACATTATATCTATATTTTTATCTAAATGCTATTTAGTTACTATTTTATACGATTTCTATATTTTATCATTTTGTCAATTTTATAACTATATCAATTAAGTCTATATGTTTAACATCTTGCTATCTGTGTATATTAATGTTTGTCTATATTTTATACCTATGTACTATATCTCACTTGGGCATATTTGTTCGATATTCGATATATGCTATTATGTGCTATATTTATACTCTAGAACTATCATGTAGTTATGTCTTTATTTTATAGCGTGTCTATTGTATCTATTTTTATACCTATCTCTATATGTCTACATTTATGCCTAACTAATTTATATCTTTTAGGACTATATTTACACCTATATCTATATATCTTTGTCAGTATTTTACACACCTATATCTATTATACTATTATGTCTATATATTATACCTATATCTATGATGTCTGTATTTTATACCTATATCTATTGGGTCTTTATTTAAACTATACCTATTATGTCTTATTAAATACCTATATTATTATAAACTGTTATCTCTATATTGTATAACTATATCTGTTGTATCATTCGGTCTCTGTCTATATTTTATACCTGTATTAAGTATGTCTATATTATATACCTATATCTATTATATCCATTATGTCTACATTTTTTACCTATATCTATTATGTCTATATGTTATACCTGTACCTATTATATCTATTATGTCTATATTTCATACCTATATATATTATATGTATTATATCTATGTTTTATACCCATATATATCATATCTATTATGTCTACGTTTTATACGTATATCTATCTCTTATGTCTATATTTTATACCTATATCTATTATATCTATTTTGTCTATATTTTATACCTATATCAATTATACCTATTATGTCTATAATTTATATCTATATCTATTATATCTATGATGTGTATATTTCATACTTATATCTATTATATCTATTATGTCTATATTTAATAACTATGTCTATTATATCTATTATGTATATATTTATAACTATATCTATTATGTCTATATTTTATACCTCTATTATATCTATTATGCCTACATTTTATACCTGTATCTATTATATCTACTATGTCCATATTTTATACCTATATCTACTATGTTTATTATGTCTATATTTTATACCTATATATATTATATCTATTATATCTATATTTTATACGTATATATAAGGTCTATATTTTATAGCTATATTTATTATATCTATTATGTCTATATTTTTTACCTATATCTATTATGTCTATATTTTGTACCTATAACTATTCTGTCTATATTTTATAACTATATCTATTATGTCTATGTTTAATACCTCTATCTATTATATCTATTATGTCTATATTTTATAACTATATCTATTATGTCTATATTTTATACCTGTATCTATTATATCTATTATGTCTATATTTTATGCCTATATCTATTATATCTATTATGTCTATATTTTATACCTATATTTATTATATCTATTATATCTATATTTTATACATGTATCTATTATATCTATTATGTCTATATTTTATACCTATAACAATTTTGTCTATATTTTTTACCTATATCTATTATATCTATTATGTCTATATTTTATACCTATATCAATTATACCTGTTATGTCTATAATTTATACCTATATCTATTATATCTATTATGTCTATATTTCATACCTACATCTATTATATCTATTATGTCCAAATTGTATTCCTATATCTATTACGTCTATATTTTATACCTAATTATTATATCTATTATGTCTGTATTTTATACCTATATCTATTATATCAACTATGTGTATATATCTATATTTTATATCTATGTCTATTCAACCTATTATATCTATATTTTATACCTATATCTATTATATGTCTTGTGTCTATAATTTATACCTATATCTATTATATCAATTATGTCTATATTTTATACCTAAATCTATTATATCATTTATGTATATATTTCATAACTATATCTGTTATAGCTATTATGTCAATATTTTATACCTATATCTATTTTATCTATATTTTATACCTATATCTATTGTAACCATATTTTATACCCATATGCATTTTATCTATGTTTTTTACTTATATCAATTATATCTATTATATTTATATTTTTTATAATTATATCTATTATATCTATATTTTCTACCTATATCTATTATATCTATTGTCTGTATTTTATACCTGTATCTATTATATCTATTTTTTATACATACCTCTATTATATATATTATATCTATATTTTATGCTTATATCTGTTATATATATATTATATACCTGTGTCTATTATATCTATTATGTGTATATTTTATACCTATATCTAGTATATCTATTATGTCCATATTTTAAAAATATATCTCTTATATCATGTCTAAATATTATACCTATATTTATTATTTCTATATTTTGTACCTAAATCTATTGTTTGTATATTTTATACCCCTATCTATTATACCTATTATGTCTATATTTTATACCGATATCTATTATATCTATTATGTCTATATTTTAAACCTATGTCTATTACATCTATTGAGTCTATATTTTATGCCTATATCTATAATATCTATTATGTCTGTATTTCATACCTATATCTATTATATCCATTATGTCTATATTTTATACCTATATCTATTATGACTATATTTTATACCTATATCTATTATATTTCTTATGGCTATATTTTATACGTCTATTTATTTTATCTATTATGTCTATATTTTATACCTACATCTGTTATTACTGTTATGTCTATATTTTATAGGTATATCTATTATGCCTATATTTTATACCTATATCTATGATCTCTGGTTTTTATACCTGTATCTATTATGTCTTTATTTTATACCTATAACTATTATATATATTATATCTATATTTTATACCTATATCTATTATTAGTATATTTTATACCTATGTCTATTATATCTATGATGTCTAGATTTTATAACTGTCTATTATATCTATTATGTCTATATTGTATACCTATATCTAATATATTTATTATGTCTATGTTTTATACCTATAACTATTATATCTATTATGTTTATATCTATTATATCTTTTATGTCTATATTTCATACCTTTATCTATTATATCAATTTTGTCTCTCTTTTATACGTATATCTCTTATATCTATATTTTATACCCGTATCTATTATATCTATTATGTCTATATTTAATACCCATATCTATTATATCTATTATGTCTATATTTTATACCTACATCTATTATATCCTTTATATCTATATTTTATACCTATGTCTATAATATCTATTGTTTATAACTATGTGTATTATATCAATTATGTCTACATTTTATAACTATATCTATTTTATCTATTATAACTATACTGTATACCTTTATCTATTATATCTATATTTATACCTATAACTATTGTATCTCTTATATCTATATTTATTACCAATATCTGTATCTAAGATATCCATATTTTAGACCTATATCTATTATATCTATTATATCTATATTTGATACCTATATCTATTATGTCCATATTTTATACCTTTATCGATGGTATCTATTATGTCTATATTTTATACCTGTATCTATTATGTTTATATTTGATACCTATATCTATTATATCTATTTTCTATATTTTTTATCTCTATATGTATTGTCTATATTTTAAACCTATATCTATTATATCAATTATGTCTATATTTTATACTTATATCTATTATATCTTTTATGTCTGCATTTTATACCTGTATTTATTATATCTATGATGTCTATGTTTTATACTTATATCTATTTTATATATTATATCCACATTTTATACCTATATCTATTATATCTATTATGTCTATATTTTATACCTATATCTATTATGACTCTATTTTATAACTATATCTATTATATCTATTATGTCTATATTTTATACCTACATCTATTGTATCCATTATATCTATATTTTATACCTATATCTATTATATCTAATTTTTATACCTGTGTGTATTACATCTATTATATCTATATTTTATAGCTATAACTATTATATCTATTATAACTATATTTTATACCTATATCTATTATATCTATATTTTATACCTATATCCATTATATCTGTTATATCTATATTTTATACCAATATCTGTATCTATGACATCCATGTTTTATACCTATATCAATAATATGTATTATATCCATATTTTATACCTTTATCTATGATATCTATTATATCTATATTTGATACCTATATCTATTATTTCCATATTTTATACCTATATCTATGGTATCTATTATGTCTATATTTTATACCTATATCTATTATGTTTATATTTGATACCTATATCTATTATATCTATTTTCTATATTTTTTATCTCTATATGTATTGTCTATATATTAAACCTATATCTATTATATCTATTATGTCTATATTTTATACCTATATCTATTATATCTTTTATGTCTACATTATTTACCTATATCCATTATTTCTGTGATGTCTATATTTTATACTTATATCTATTATATCTATTATGTCTACATTTTATACCTATATCTATCATATTTCTTATGTCTATATTTTATACCTATATATATTATATCTATTATGTCTATATTTTATACCTTTATCTATTATATCTATTATGTCTATATTTTATACCTATATCTATTATATCTATTATGTCTATATTTTATATCTATATCTATTACATCTATTATGTCTATATTTTATACCTATATATATTATATCTATTATATCTATTTTTTGTACCTATATCTATTATATCTTTATTTTATAACTATATCTATATCTATTGTGTCTATATTTCATTGCGATATCTGTTATATCTTTATTTTAAACGTATATCTATTATATCCATAATATCTATATTTTATACGTATATCTATATCTATTATATGTATATTTCATATCTATATCTATTTTATATATTATACCTATATTTTATACCTATATCTATTATATGTATTATATCTATATTTTATACCTATATCTCTTATATCTATATTATATATCTATATCTATTATACCTATTATATCTATATTTTATACCTATATCTATTATATCTATTGTGTCTATATTTTATACCTATATGTATTATATCTATTTATCTATATTTTATACCTATATCTATTATATCTATATGTGTATCTTTTATACCTAAATCTATTATATCTATTATGTCTATGTTTTAAAACTTTATCTGTTATAGCTATTATGTATATATTTTAAACCTATATCTATTATATCTATTGTTTGTATTTTATACCTGTATCTATTATATCTATTTTTTATACGTATGTCTATTTTATCTATTATATCTATATTTTATGCTTATATCTATTATATCTATATTATATACCTGTGTCTGTTATATCTATTATGTGTATATTTTATACCTATATCTAATATATCTATTATGTCTATTTTTTATACCTATATCTATTATATCTATTATGTCTAAATATTATACCTATATTTATTATGTTTATATTCTATACCTATATCTATTCTGTCTATATATTATACCCTTATCTATTACATCTTTTATGTCTATATATTTTACCGATATCTATTGTATCTATTATGTCTATATTTTATACCTATGTCTATTTCATCTATTGTGTCTATATTTTATACCTATATCTATGATATCTCTTATGTCTGTATTTCATACCTATATCTATTATATCTATTATGTCTATATTTTATACCTGTATCTATTATGTCTTTATTTTATACCTATATCTATTATATCTATTATGTCTATATTTTATACCTATGTGTATTATATCTATTATGTCTATGTTTTATACCTATACCAAATCTATTATGTCTCTGTTTTATACCAATATATATTATATCTATTATGTCTATATTTTATACCTATATCTATTATATCTATTATAGCTGTATTTTATATCTATATCTATTATACCTATATTTTATACCTCTATCTGTTATATCTATTTTATCTATATTTCATTCCTATATCTATTATAACTATATTTTATACCTATATTTCTTATATCTATATTTCATAACTATATGTATTATATCTATTATATTTATGTATTATAATTATGTCTATTAGATCTATATTTTATACTTATATCTATTATATCTATATTTTATACGTATATCTATTATATATATTATATCTATATTTTATACCTATATCTATTATATCTATTATGTCTATATTTTATACCTATATCTATTATATCTATTATGTCTATATTTTATACCTATATCTATTATGTCTATATTTAATACCTATACCTATTATATCTATTATTTCTGTATTTTATACGTATATCTATTATATCTGTTACATCTACATTTTATACCTATGTCTATTATATCTGTTATGTCTATATTTTATACCTATATCTATTATATCTATTATGTCTATATTTTATACGTATATCTATCAAATCTCTTATGTCTCTATTTTATAGCTATATTTGTTATATCTATTATGTCTGTATTTTATACCTATATCTATTATATCTATTATGTTTATACGTTATACCTATATCTATTATGTCTATATTTTATACCTGTATCGATTATATTTATTATGTCTATATTTTATGCCTGTATATATTATATCTCTTATGTTTATATTTTATACCTATATCTATTGTATCTATTATGTTTATATTTCATACCCATATCTATTATGTCTATATTTTCTACCTCTATCTATTATATCTATTATGTCTATATTTTATACCTATATCTATCATATCTCTTATGTCTATATTTTATACCTATATATATTATATCTATTATGTCTATATTTTATACCTTTATCTATTATATCCACTACATCTATATTTTATACATATACCTATTATATCTATATTTGATACCTATATCCATTATATCTATTATATCTATATTTTATACATATATCTATCATACGTATTATGTCCATAATTTATGCCTATAACTATTATAACTATTATATCTACATTTTATACCTATATCTATTATAACCATATTTTATACCTATATCCATTATATCTATGTTTTTTACCTATATCTGCTATATCTATTATGTCTACATTTTATACCTATATCTATTATATCTATTATGTGTATATTTTATACCTATATCTATAATATCTGTTATGTCTATATTTTATAACTATATGTATCATATCTATTATGTCTCTATTTTATACCTATATCTATTATGTCTATATTTTACACCTATATCTATTATATTTATTCTGTGTATATTTTATAAGTATATCTATTATATCTTTATGTCTATATTTTATAACTATATCTATTATATCTATTATGTTTGTATTTCATACCTATATCTATTATGTCTATATTTTATACCTCTCTCTATTATATCTATTATGTCTATATTTCATACCTATATCTATCTATTATGTCTATATTTTATAGCTATGTCTATTACATATATTTTGTCTATATTTTATACCTACATCTATAAAATCAATTATGTCTGTATTTCATACCTATATGTATCATATCTATTATGTCTCTATTGTATACTTATATCTATTATATCTATTATGTCTCTATTGTATACCTATATCTATTATATCTATTATGTCTATATTTGATACCTATATCTATTACATCTATTATGTCTATATTTTATACCTATATCTATTATAGCTATATTTTATACCGATATCTATTATATGTATATTTTATACCTTTATCTATTATATCTATTATATTTATATTTTATAATTATATCTATTTCATCTGTATTTTATACCTATATCTATTATGACTATTATATCTATATGTTATACCTATATCTATTAAATCTATATTTTAAACCTATATCTATTATATCTATTATATCGATATCTCATACCTCTATCCATTATATCTATATTTTAATAACCCTATCTATTATATCTTTTATGTCTATATTTTATACCGATATCTATTATATCTATTATGTCTATATTTTATACTTATGTCTATTACATCTATTTTGTCTATATTTTATAACTATATCTATAATATCTATTATGTCTGTATTTCATCCCTATATCTATTTTATCTATTCTGTCTATATTTTATACCTATATCTATTATGTCTATATTTTATACCTATATCTATTATATCTATTATGTCTATATTTTATAACTCTATCAATTATGTCTATTATGTCTATATTTTATACCTCTATCTAGTATATCTATGATGCCTATATTTTATATCTATATCTATTATATATATTATGTCTATATTTTATACCTATATCAATTATGTCTATTATGTTTATATTTTATTCCTATATATATTATATCTATTATGTCTATATTTTATACCTATATATAATAAGTCTATATTGAAACCTATATTTATTATCTCTATTATGTCTGTATTTTATACCTATATCTGTTATGCCTATATTTTATACCTGTATCTGTTATGTCTATATTTTATACCTATATCTATTATGTCTATATTTAATACCTATATCTATTATATCTATTATGTCTATACTTTATACCTATATCTATTATGTCTATATTTTATACCTGTATCGATTATACTCATTATGTCTATATTTTATACCTATATCAATTATATCTCTTATGTTTAAATTTCATGCCTATATCTATTATATCTATTATGTTTATATTTTAAACCCATATCTGTTATGTCTATATTTTATACCTATATCTATTATATCTATTATGTCTATATTTTATACCTATATCTATTATACCTCTTATGTCTATATTTTATACCTATATCTATTATATCTATTGTCTCTGTTCTTTATACCTATATCTATTATGTCTATATTTTATACCTATATCTTTTATAAATATTATACCTCTATCTAGTATATCTATTATGCCTATATTTTACATCTATATCTATTATATCTATTATGTCTATATTTTATACCTATATCTATTATGTCTATTATGTTTATATTTTTTTCCTATATATATTATATCTATTATGTCTCTATTTTATACCTATATATAATAAGTCTATATTGAAACCTATATTTATTATATCTATTATGTCTGTATTTTATACCTATATCTATTATGCCTATATTTTATACCTATATCTATTATGTCTATATTTTATACCTATATCTATTTTGTCAATATTTAATACCTATATCTATTATATCTATTATGTCTATACTTTATACCTATATCTATTATGTCTATATTTTATACCTGTATCGATTATATTCATTATATCTATATTTTATACCTATATCAATTATATCTCTTATGTTTATATTTCATGCCTATATCTATTATATCTATTATGTTTATATTTTAAACCCATATCTATTACGTCTATAATTTATACCTATATCTATTTTATCTATTATGTCTATATTTTATACCTATATCAATTATACCTATTATGTCTATAATTTATACCTATATCTATTATGTCTATATTTCATACCTACATCTATTATATCTATTATGTCTATATTTTATGCCTATATCTATTACGTCTATGTTTTATACCTATATCTATTATATCTATTATGTCTATATTTCATACCTATATCTATTATATCTATTATGTCTATATTTTATACCTATATCTATTATATCTCTTATGTCTATATTTTAAACCCATACCTATTAGGTCTATATTTTATGCCTATATCTATTATATCTATTATGTCTATATTATATACCTATATCTATTATATCTATTGTGTCTATATTTTATACCTATATCTATTATAACGGTTATGTCTATATTTTACAGGTATAACTATTATGTCTATATATTACACCTATATCTATGATGTCTGTATTTTATACCTATATCTCTTATTTCTTTATTTTATACGTATAACTATTATATATATTATATCTATATTTTATACCTATATCTATTATTTGTATATTTTATACCTATATCTATAATGTCTATATTTTCTACATTTATCTATTATATTTCTTATGACTATATTTTATACCTACATCTATTATGTCTATATTTTATACCTATATCTATTATATCTATTATGTCTAGATTTTATAACTGTTTCTATTATATCTATTATGTCTGTATTTTATACCTATATCTATCATATCTATTATGTCTATATTTTATACCTATATATATCATATCTATTATGTCTGTATTTCATCCCTATATCTATTATATCTATTATGTCTGTATTTTATACACATATCTATTACATCTATTATGTTTATATTTTATACCTATATCTATTATGTCTATTATGTCCATATTTTATACCTATATCTATTATATCTATTATGTCTATATTTTATACCTACATCTATTATGTCTATATTTTATACCTATATCTATTATATCTATTATGTCTATATTTTATACCTATATCTATTATATCTATTATGTCTATAGTTTATACCGATATCTATCATATCTATTATGTCTATATTTTATATCTCTCTATATCATATCTATTATGTCTATATTTTATGCCTATATCTTTTAAGTCTATATTTTATACCTATATTTATTGTGTTTATTTTGACTATATTTTATACCTATATCTATTATGTCTATATTTTGTACCTATATCTATTGTGATTATATTTTATACCCCATCTATTATATCTTTTATGTCTATATTTTATACCGATATCTATTATATCTATTATGTCTGTATTTTATACCTAAGTCAATTACATCTATTATGGCTATATTGTATACCTATATCTATAATATCTATTATGTCTGTATTTCATACCTATATCTATTATGTCTATATTTTATAACTCTATCAATTATATCTATTATGTCTATATTTTATACCTCTATTATATCTATTATGCCTATATTTTATTCCTATACCTATTATATCTATTATGTCTATGTTTTATACCTATGTCTATTATATCTGTTATGTCTATATTTTCTACCTATGTCTATTATATCTCTTATGTCTATATGTTGTACCTATATCTATTATGTCTATATTTTATACCTGTATCTATTATATCTATTTTGTCTATATTTTATACCTATGTCTATTATGTCTATTATGTCTATATTTTATACCTATGTCTATTATATCTATTATGTCTATATTTTATACCTATTCATAATATTTCTCTATTTTATACCTATATTTATTATAACTCTTAGGCCTATATTTTATTTTATTTTTTTATTTTTTATTTTTTGATACAGAGTCTCGCTCTGTCGCTCAGGCTGGAGTGCAGTGGCCGGATCTCAGCTCACTGCAAGCTCCGCCTCCCATGGTTAAGCCATTCTCCTGCCTCAGCCTCCCGAGTAGCTGGGACTACAGGCGCCTGTCACCTCTCCCGTCTATTTTTTTTGTATTTTTAGTAAAGACGAGGTTTCACCGTGTTAGCCAGGAGGGTCTCGATCTCCTGACCTCGTGATCCGCCCGTCTCGGCCTCCCAAAGTGCTGGGATTACAGGCTTGAGCCACCGCGCCCGGCTTTATGCCTATATTTTATAACTATATCTATTATATCCCTTATGTCTATATTTTATACCTATATCTATTATGTCCATATTTTATACCTCTATCTATTATATCTATTATGTCTATATTTGATACCTATATCTATTATATCTATTATGTCTATATTTTATACCTCTATCTATGATATCTATTATGTCCATATTTTATACCTATACCTATTATGTCTATATTTTATATCTATATCTATTATATCTACTATGTCTATATTTTATTCGTATGTTTATTATATATATTATTTCTATTTTTTATACCTATATCTACTCTATCTTTTATGATTATATTTTATACGTATATCTATTATATCTATATTTTATACCTGTGTCTATTAAATGTATTATGTCTATATTTTATACCTATATCTATTATACCTATAATGTCTATATTTTATACCTATACCTAGTATATCTATTATATCTGTATTTTATACCTATATCTGTTATATCCATTATATCTATATATTATACCTGTATCTATTAATTCTATATTTTGTACCTATATCTATTATATCTACTATGTCTATATTTTATACGTATATCTATTATATCTATTATGTCTATATTTTATACCTGTATCTATAATATCTATTATGTCTATATTTTATACCTATATATATTATATCTATTATGTCTATATATTAACTATATCTGTTATATCTATTATGTCTATATTTCATACCAATATCTATTATATCTGTTATGTCTATATCTATTGTATCTATCATGTCTATATTTTATACCTGTATCTATTATATCTATTATGTCTATGTTTTATACCTATATCTATTATATCTATATTTTATACCTATATCTATTATGTCTATATTTCATACCTAATCTATTATATCTATTATGTCTATATATTATACCTATATGTATTATAGCAATTTTGTCTATGTTTTATACCTATATCTATTATATTTATTATATTTATATTTTATAATTATATCTATTATATCTAAATTTTATTCCTCTTATATCTATATTTTATATCTGTATCTATTATACCTATATTTTATACGTATGCCTACTATATCTATTATGTCTACATTTATACCTATGTCTATTACATCTATTATGTGTATATTTTATACCCATACTTATTATATCTATTATGTCTAGGTTTTATACATCTATCTATTGTATCTATTATGTGTATATTTAATACCTATATCTATTATGTCTATCATGTGTATATTTTATACCTTTATCTATTATATCTATATTTGATGACTATATCAATTATATCTATATTTTATACGTATATCTATTATATCTATTACATCTATATTTTATACGTATATCTATTTTATCTATATTTCATCCCTTTATCTATTATATCTATTATGTCTGTATTTTACTCCTATGTCTATTTTGTCTATATTTTATACCTATATGTATTATATCTATTATGTCTATATTTTATACCTATATCTATTATATCTATTCTGTCTATATTTTATACCTATATCTATTATGTCTTTATTTTATACCTATATCTATTATATGTACATTTTATACCTATATCTATTATAACCATATTTTATACCTAAATACATTATATCTATGTTTTTTACCTATATAAATGATATCTATTATATTTATATTTTTTATAATTATATCTATTTTATCTATATTTTATACGTATATCTATTATATCTATTGTCTATATTTTATACCTGTATCTATTATAACTATTTTTTATATGTATATCTATTATATCTATTATATCTGTGTTTTATACTTATATCCACTATATCTATATTTTATACCTGTATCTATTATATCTATTATGTGTATATTTTATACCTATATCTATTATATATATTATGTGTATATTTTATACCTATATCTATTATGTCTTTATTTTATACCCCATCTTTTATATCTTTTATGTCTATATTTTATACCGATATCTATTGTATCTATTATGTCTATATTTTATACCTATGTCTATTGCATCTATTATGTCTTTATTTCATACCTGTATCTATTATAACTGTTATGTCTATATTTTACAGGTATATCTATTATGTCTATATATTACACCTGTATCTATGATGTCTGTATTTCATACCTATATCTATTATGTCATTATTTTTTACCTATATTTATTATATATATTATATCTTTATTTTATATCTATATCTATTATTTCTATATTTTATACCTATATCTATAATGTCTATATTTTATACCTTTATCTATTATATCTATTATGTCTATATTTTATACCTATATCTATTATGTCTATACTTTATACCTATATCTATTATATCTATGATGTCTAGATTTTATAACTGTCTATTATATCTATTATGTTTATATTGTATACCTATATCTATTATATGTATTATGTCTATATTTTATACCTATATCTATGATATCTATTATGTCTATATTATGTCTATTATGTCTGTATTTTACACCTATATCTATTATATCTATTATGTCTGTATTTCATACGTATATCTATCTATATTTTATACCCTTATCTATTATATCTATGTCTATATTTTTTTTTTTTTTTTTTTTTTTTTTTTTTGTTTTTTTTTTTTTTTTTTTTTTTTTTTTTTTTTTTTTTTTTTTTTTGAGCGGGTCTGTCTACGGAGTGCAGTGCCCGATCTCAGCTTGCATGTCTAATATTTTATACCTATATCTATTATATTTATTATGTCTATATTTTATACCTACATATATTATATCCATTATATCTATCTTTTATACTTATCTATTATATCTATTTTTATAACTATGTGTATTGTATTTATTATATCTATATTTTATAACTATGTCTATTATAATCTATTATAACTATATTTTATGCCAATATCTATTGTATCTATATTTCATACCTATATCGATTATATCTATTATGTCTATATTTATACCAGTATCTGTATCTATGATATGCATATTTTATACCTATAGCACAATCCCTTGTATAGCTATGACCTGAACAGGAAGAGAGTGACATCACTTCTAGAACATCTGCCCCTAGTGGATAGCATCAAAGACCCTAGCCAAGGACACCTCGGATCTCCTTGGGCATGCTGGTTCAGCTACTTGCTTGGCTGCCATCAGCCTGACTCACAGCTTCAGAAATGGCAAGATGTGCACAGTAAGGAATGGAACAAAGTCATGCCCAAAACTGAGTCGAGTTTGCCAAAATCATCCCTAAACCCCTTTAGCTAATTGGATATTGCTGGAGGGGACCTCCATTCTGCAGCTGAGCAACAAAAATGCCTCCAATGAAGACTTAACCTCCCAGAAGTGAGCTGAGATCATTTCTGGCAATGTAGTACTCCTGATTTATTTTTAGATCAATAAAACAGAACTCATTGGCTGACTGCTGGGCTCACACAAATTATTTGGAAGCTACAGCTCTAAAAAAAATGTCTTCCAAATAAGTGTTTATTAATTTGTCCCTGTCTACATTATTAGGAAAAGAGGTTAATTAAGGTATTCACCAAGTATGGCTTTATTATTTTGTTCACCAAATATTTATTGAGTCTATGTTAGATGCTAGAAAATATAAGTTAAGAACACCTTATTCTATCTCTTCTAGATGTCTATGGAGATGCACCTTTGAAAATGTAACTAACAATTTTTCTGTGGTTCTAGAAAGAGGGGATTATGTCAGTACCAGGAGAGTACACAGTAAGGTTACCTAACCATTCCAAGAGGTGGTGGAGAGGTTTTTATCAAGGAAACAACATTTAGGACGAAACCTCAAGGGGAAGTTCAATAAAAAGTGAGAAGGATGTTTCAAACAGAGGAAAACATATCAAAAAGATCCAAAGGCGAGAAGACTTGGCAAATGTGAGGAAATGAAGGGAATTATCATGTCTGAAGCAATGCGATGAGACTGAGAAAACAAGCAGAACCAAAATTATAAGAAGCCTTGAAGGCCGCACTAGGAAACTTTAACTTAATCCCAGTAACCAATAAAAGCAAAGAATGGTTGGGAGCAAGAGTGGTATAATCTTAAGTTCATTGTATACAAGTCAGTTAGACTGCAGGGGAGGAGTTATTTAGAACTGTAATGGCATGGGGACTAGTTAGAGACAGCCTTAGTAATCCAGGAGAGAAATGATGTTGAGCCGAGACCCAAGACCAGCACACATAGGGACAAGTGAAACTTCCTGAGTTCCTTCAGAACCACTCAAGCAGGAAGAAGCAAAGGGCTTCCAAGGAAAGGATAATCACCAAAGTGAATAGTGACTGTAGAAGCCTTCTGGAAGAGTGACACATTTGGGTGTCACCAACAAAGAAGAGAACCAAGAGAACTGGAAAAATATTTTAAGTGGAGGGAATGGGGGCAAGAAGTCCTACATTGTGTTTAAGAGCAGTGAGTAGTTATGTTTTGGGAAAGTTCTTAAGTGCCAAGCCTAGGAACTTAAAGAATAGCTTAGAGGCTGGGCATGGTGGCTCATGCCTGTAATCCCAGAACTATGGGAGGCCGAGGCAGGTAGATCACAAGGTGGAGACCATCCTGACCAACATGGTGAAACCCCATCTCTACTAAAATTACAAAAGTTATCTGGGTGTGGTAGTGCATGCCTGTAGTCCCAGCTACTCAGGAGGCTGAGGCAAGAGAATTGCTTGAACCCAGGATGTGGAGGTTGCAGTGAGCTGAGATTGCCCCACTGCACTCCAGCCTGGCAACAGACTTCGCCAAAAGTCTCAAAAAAAAAAAAAAAAAAAAAAAAAAAAAAAAAAAAAAAGAGAATAGCATATAGGTAGTAAGTGAGTTATTTAATAATAAAGAAATTGTTTTTTTTTGTTTCTTGTTCATTTGCTGAATGTGTGTGTGTGTGCGTGTGTGTGTGTGTGTGATTAGCAAATGCTTTTGTTCAAGATTTATTTTTAGTCTTTTTGAGTCTCCTTTTTTCAGGAATAACTCTTGTGAACTATATATTAATAAACTTTCTTCTTTTTAAAACTCAACTTGGTAGTACTTTAACTTTTAAAAAGGACTTATCTAAGCTATTTCCCTGCCATATTTTTTGTTTCTATATTTATCTTAACTTTTTGTGTGCTCATGCTTTTCTCTTCTCTAACAGAAAAATAAACCTTAGACTAGGAAATATGAACACTTATTTAATATTATTGAAGTAACCTAACTTACACTAACAACCACTATCACTTTCAGTACTGCAACTTTAATAGAATCATTTCTCTTAAAATTTCACAGGACATACAGTTGTCATTATCACCATTGTCATTAACACTGTTACAGCCGTTGCCATATGAAAAGAAGATATAGAATATGTAACTATTAATCAAGATAACAAAAAATATCTTTATACATAATATTATTATTCACTTAGAAAATTCAAATTATTAAAACTTTTAAAACTACCACAAACTATTAGTAAATTCCCCCAATTATATATAACTCAATTTGATAAACTACTAGAAAAAATAAAGCAAAGGTAGATCCTTGCCTAATTTCAGAGTATAATAAAATTTCACTTGGATTTAAGATTTGACTGAAAAAGTAAGAAAAGAGGAGGAAGGAAGGGAGGGAGGGAGAAAAAAGAAAAAAAAAAAACCTTGGAATGAATGAAACCACAAGAAAATAGAGATTAACATTTTTACATCTTGAAATTCCAAAACATTTTTATATATGACATCGATGGTAGAAATCACAAGGAAAAGGAGTGATATTTATGATTATATCAATTTTAACTTTATTGCTAAGGAAAAGACCTAACATCAACATGCTTAAAATACAAATAACAAAGAGCTATTACCAATTCAAATTTAACAATAAATGTCAACAATGATATAATTACATTCTTACAAGAAAAAAATGCATGTATTCCAAAAATTCTGGAATGATTTTCAACAAAACATGAAAGAATATTATCTTTTGAGTTGTAATATAGTGAGTAATTGAAGATCAATTTAAGATTTCTGCCTTAGTCCATTTGGGTTGTTACAACAAAATACCATAGACTGGGAAATGTAAAAACATCATAAGTTTATTGCTCACAGTTCAGGAATCTGGGAAGTCAGGGCACAAAGTCAGGATACCAGCAGATATGGTGTCCGGTGAGGGCCCATTCCCATTAAATGGTGCCTTCTATGTGTCTTCACATGGCAGAAGATGTGGACAAGTTTTCTCAGCTTTCTTTTATGAGGGCACTAATTCCATGCATGAGGGCAAAGCCCTAATGAACTAGTCACCCTCCAGAGGTCCCACCTTATAGTACTGTCACATTAGCATTTAAGTTTCACCATATGAATTTGGGGGCATGGGGGTGCAAACATTCACACCACATCATATCCTTACGTCCATTTTCCTTTTTTTTCTAAAATAAACATGCATCATGTGAACATGCGTGTGTGTGACTCTGTGCCTGCTTCTATGTGTTGAGATGATGTGTAAAATAGCAATCACCCCATAGAAGATACTCAGTAAATGTTACATCTCTTTCATTTATTCTTACATTCATTCAGGCATATATAATAAATGATTATCTTGCAGTATTTCATTACATGATCTTATGAGGTACTGGCTAAAATAAGATAAAAGAAACAATAGAATAATTTCTATTAATCAAAGAAGTGTCTACTAAATTCCTACTCTGTGGCAGACATTGTACTAAATGTTCAGGACATAATGGTAAGTAATATAAAGTCCCAGCAATGGAAGAGGGCATAATTTGGTGACAGAAGTAGCTGTACAAAGGAAAAAAAAGAAAAAAAAAAACATAATACAATGTGGTAAGTGATAGGACAGAGGCTGCACAAAGTGCTAGTGAGCACTTAACTATGCTCAGGAAAATCAGGGAAGGTTTCCTGGAGCAGATAACAACTGGTCTGGGGTCTTTCCATGGTTGGGTGGAACAAAAAGATAACAAAAGAGCTTTTCAGGTATAGGGAAAAACCTACCCTTCTTTGTCTGGAGGATTGAAACTCATGTGGAGAGAAAGACTGAGAAAGCCCCTGAAGATACCCTCCCGGACCCATGGCCAAGAAGAGAGCCTTGGTGTCTACAGCACTCTCCATCTGGACATCTCACAGCAGTCCAAAAATTACTTCTATTGGGGGAAAAAAAAGAAGAAGAAGAAGGAACCCCTGTGGGTTTGGAAGGTGCTTTTCCTGTGAATCACTGCTCTACAACACCCAAATGGAACCTCAGACAGAGGCAGAATGGGATTTCCCTAGCACCAGCCAAAATAAAGGTTTGTTCAAACCTAAGATTTAGAGGAGAAAAACGAGGACTTTGTCAGTCTGATGCTGGTATAGTCAACCTCATCTTTTTCAATTCAGTCGTACTATTAGTATATAGATTTCAAAGGATTTGGAGTAGTAACATAGCTGGGGTGGGGGCTACGGAGCAGGATTTCAGAATTAAAGAGACTGTGGGTTGAGCCCTTGACTGTTTTAGAGATCTTTGTTCTAATATCAGTTCTACTATTGTGGTTTGGGGAAAATCCTTCCTTAGCACACGTTTTTTTCCTATTAAAATATGGCAGTTGGATTACACTTCTTTTTGTGATTCTTAAAGCTAGGATTCTAAGAGTCTGTTTAGATGCATTGCAGCCTAACAGATCTCTATAGATTTGCATCATTTACTGGGAGACCCAACCATGTTGGCCAGACCATGATGAGACCTGTCTTTGCAGGAGACAGATGAGCTCACATCTTCACAGGTACAGATGCCCTTTGGTGATAGATTGTATTATTTGTCCACAATTTTTCCTTCCCACCCTGACCTTGACATTATTCTTGTAGGTCAGGGTGCTTTTCTTGGTTCCAATGACTGGAGCTGAATCTTGTCACTGACATGGGCCAGTAGAATGTGGGCAGAAGTAACTGTATGTGTCAGCTTTAGTCAATTAGCCTTAAGAGACGTGGCAAGCATGTATTTGCCTTTTGGAGCTTCTTTTCTCCACCAGAAGAATAGTATGTCCCATGGAGTTATTGCTGCTTCAGTCTGGGTCATGAAATAAAGACATGTGTAGCTCACCTGAACCCACTCCTAAGCCAAGACCCCAGTATAGCCCAGCCAAGTCTAGCAGACCTCAGCCACATGATGATACACAGATTCACATATATCCCACAACTGACTTTCAGCAACCTGGGAGCCTACAATAGATTTTTATTATTGTAAACCACAGATTTAAGGGTTGTTTGTCATGCAGCAACATTCTTTTAGCCAGAAGTTGACCAATGCAGTAATCCTTTTTGGATTCGATTCCATAGATTGCCCTATAGTACTGGGAAATGCAGAACTGCATTAATTTTCTATTGCTTTATAATAAATTAGCACAGATTTAGTGGCTTGAACAACACAAATGTATTACAGTTCTGAAGGTCAGAAGTTTGAAATAGGTCTCACTGGACTAAGTTAAGGTACTGTCAGGGATGCATTCCTTCAGAAAGCTCTAAGAGACAATCCATATTCTTGTCTTTTCCAGATTCTAAAGATGACCAGCAGGCCGAGTGCAGTGGCTCACGCCTGTAATCCCAGCACTTTGGGAGACTAAGGCGGGTAGATCACGAGGTCAAGAGTTCAAGACCAGCCTGGTCAAGATGGTGAAACCCCACCTCTACTGAAAATACAAAAAATTAGTCTGGCATAGTGGTGGGTGCCTGTAATCCCAGCTACTCCAGAGGCTGAGGCAGGGAACTGCTTGAACCCAGGAGGTGGAGGTTGCAGTGAGCTGAGATCACACCACTGCACTCCAGCCTGGGAGACAGAGTGAGACTCCATCTCAAAAAAAAAAAAACTACAACAACCAAAAAAATAAAAACAAAAACAGCATTCCTGGTTCTTGGGCCTTCCTCCAATCACCAATGCCAGCAATGTTCTTTTTGTGCTACCCTCTTTCTGATTCTTTTCTTCTGCTTCTGTCTTCTAGTTATAAAGACACTTGTGATGATACTGCACCTACACAGATAATCCAGAATAACCTTCCCATCTCTACTGCACCTACACAGATAATCCAGAATAACCTTCCCATCTCAAGGCCAACTGATCAGCAATCTTAATTTCATCTTCATCATTAATTTCTCTTTGATCTGTAACCTAACATATTCACAGTTTCCATAAATTATTAGGGGGCCACACTGGGGGTCAGAGAGGGTATTATTCTGCTCACAGGAACCACAGCTAACCCTGTACTCATAGAAGAATCAGAGTAGAAGAAGTATTTATTTATGGGGCTCTTGCTGATTGCTCAAGACTTCAGCCTAGAAAGCAAATCAAAACACAGACTAGGTATAGCAAATCCTTTTGGTGCCCCACATTTTATACCCTTAGCCTATCTCTTACCTTAGTGCAGCTATGATTGACAATTCAAAATGCACTCAAAATGCAAAATGCAACAAAAATGCACCTTCAGTGGTACACCACAATATCTCTCCACATTTCTTCCTCATGGCCTTCTCTGGAACTGTAGAAGTGTACTCAACTCTTATGCAAGCATAGCCTTGACCAGTTAGGTGGAAGCTGATGAAAGAAGCCCCCAGCCTACTGGGAACAAGGGGCCAATGCTCAATTTTTAAGATTCCTCCAAGCGTGTCAGCAGGACCACAATAATTATAAATTCAACAGCCCACGGTTGATTGGCGTTTCCTCATTTCCTGCTACTCTCTCTCCATTCTCACTCTACTTCCTAGGATCGTCTCCGAATTAAACTGCCTGATACCCAGTCCTCAGACTCTGCCTTGGAAGGAGAACAAGCTTAAACACAGAACAATTGATATTGATGGAATTGACTGAGAAGTCATGCCTTAAGGTTGAAAGAACCCTAAAGGACATCTAGTCCAGCTTGTGTGAGACTGTCTGGTCCAGCTTTGTGTGAGCCAGCAAGGCTTAGTCTATAACATCCCGTATTGTGAATTGTCTATTCTCTGTTGATGTACCTCCAGGGAGGGGAATACCACTTTTGTGAGGCAAATCTTTCTCATGCAAACAGCTCTCAATGAATATTTGCTTCCTTGAGAAAGGCTCTCATTTTCCCTAGTTTATGTTTTTAAAGGCATCCATAATGTCATATATTCTTCCTTATGAAAATACTCTGAGATTTAGAGACAAAAAGTGATGTAATGCAAAACTTCTTTTGTTTATGTTAATGCCCCATGGCTTTTGACCACACCATACATAATCAGATATTCTTACTATTGATGGAATCTTCTTTTAAGTATAAAAAGTTCATAACTCAACTGTTTCATGAGCAAACATTGAATTTTTGCTTATGTAAAACAATGTGAATTTTTTTCTTAAAAATGCGGATTTCAAAAACCATCTGTGTCACTTGTTTGCTCTGTCTCCTTGGGGAAGTGTTTCACTCACCAATCATCAGTGTCTTCATCTGTAAAGTTAAGATAATGATACTCACGTCAGAAGGTTGTCATGAGGACAAAATCTGTTTCCTAATGAACTACCTGGAAAAGCCTCTGAAATGTTATGCTCAAATAAATGATTCAACTTTAGTTCAAACCTCTAACCAAAGAATGGAACTTTTTCACATAGGACTTGAACAAGATTTACAATACATTATTCTTCACTTTGAAATGCTAAGATATTTCACGTTGAAATGACAAAGGCCATGGTTAATTATAGTGCTAAATGTTTAATGTGTCCTTTAGTTTTATCTGGTTATTGATAATATGAATCAATACTATTGCATGGGACCAAAGTATTGTTCTATGTGCTGACACTTTTGCAGTCTGCAAATCCTGGATTTTGCCACACTTGTCCATTTAGCACCTCCCTTATATAATAAAAATATAGTAAATTTACTTTTTGATCATTATGTAGAAGGAGAAAACTGAGGGTCAGAGGGAAAAGTACTTACTGATTCTGTGAACTGTTAGCAAAAAGCCAGTTGAGGATATGAGGCAGAGCAGTACTGACTC